>NC_084575.2:12063066-12103066 GCF_033978685.3 Nerophis lumbriciformis
AACAACATTAAATTGAGCTACAGCTATATGAACAATATACGACAAATCATCTCAAACCACAACAAAACAATTGCAAATGAGCCGTCGGCCCCCGGACAGAGCGACTCCAAAACCAACAAAGGTTGCAACTGTCGAAAGAAACCTGATTGCCCTCTCAACGAGGGGTGCTTACAAACATCAGTTGTCTACCAATCTAAGGTAACACGCAAGGACATTAACACATCCGACACATATGTAGGATTAACTGAAGGAGAGTTCAAAACCAGATGGAACAATCACAAGGCTTCTTTCAGGAACCAAAACCTGCGGAATACCACAGAACTCAGCAAACACATTTGGGACCTCAAAGACAATAATGTTGAATATTCAATAACATGGCAAATTCTTGCATCCAGCACACCTTACAATAGTGGTAATAAAAGATGCAACCTATGCTTGAAAGAAAAACTGTTTATTATTTACCGTCCAGACCTGTCATGCCTCAACAAGCGCAGCGAAATTGTAACAGCATGCCGCCACAGACGGAAACACCTCCTAGGTAACACATGAGCCAATCACCACGCCCCTACACCAGCCTGTACCCACCCACTCTGTGCCCTATATAATCCATGGTATGTGAATGCTCCCATTAAAATCTCCTGATGATTGAGGGAACCCCCCCCCCTCATGAAACAGGCCTGTAGAGATGAAATAGTCTTGTGATTTTTTTCCCACACATACATATATTGCGCTCTACTACGGTATCGAGCACTATTTTTTGGATAACCTTATTAAGACATATATATATATATATATATATATATATATATATATATATATATATATATATATATATATATATATATGTAACTGTCACTGTTCTGCGTTGTGTATCTTGTAGTGAGGCGCACACACAGGAGTTGAATCGTGGAGGATTTATTCACCTTTTCTTTTCTTTTTTTTGAATAGAAACAAAAACAACGGGGCGTCACACACAGTCCACAGCAAAAAGGATCTCTCTCCACTAAAGAATAAAGAAGGAAATAATACACACTCATATTAGTGCTACAGCGGCACACAAAATGTCCACACAGACACACAGCAGAGCCCCTGACCCGTGCGCAAACTTACGAGACCAGGAAACCCCGCAACAACTGCCGCTAGCAATAGGCTAATGCACACATCATTTAGCATACAAAAGTATGTTTTTTTTTCAACAATTCAACAACCAACATTCAGGAATTCAACCCGCATGCCCACCAACAAGTCACAAGACAGTGCGCATTCCCACAAAACACTTAAGAGCGACAACCAAAAAGTTTATAAAAAAAACAAAGGGAGAGAGACATAAACGTGACTTACCAGCTCCGAGTGTCAGTGCTCACTGAAGCTGGTCACAAAGGTGCAACGCCAAATCACCCCCCAGGGAAACAAAAAGGTATGTAACGGAAAATAAAAGAGTGGAACCTATTTACAATGAGAAACACTTTTGGGGTAGTACACCACAAAAAATTATGTGAATAAATGACCAAAATTAAAATATAATAGAATACAATTTAGCTCGGCTATACATACATACATACATACATATATATATATATATATATATATATATACATATATATATATATATATATATATATATATATATATATATATATATATATATATATATATATATATATATATATATATACACACACACACAGGTAAAAGCCAGTAAATTAGAATATTTTGAAAAACTTGATTTATTTCAGTAATTGCATTCAAAAGGTGTAACTTGTACATTATATTTATTCATTGCACACAGACTGATGCATTCAAATGTTTATTTCATTTAATTTTGATGATTTGAAGTGGCAACAAATGAAAATCCAAAATTCCGTGTGTCACAAAATTAGAATATTACTTAAGGCTAATACAAAAAAGGGATTTTTAGAAATGTTGGCCAACTGAAAAGTATGAAAATGAAAAATATGAGCATGTACAATACTCAATACTTGGTTGGTGCTCCTTTTGCCTCAATTGCTGCGTTAATGCGGCGTGGCATGGAGTCGATGAGTTTCTGGCACTGCTCAGGTGTTATGAGAGCCCAGGTTGCTCTGATAGTGGCCTTCAACTCTTCTGCGTTTTTGGGTCTGGCATTCTGCATCTTCCTTTTCACAATACCCCACAGCTTTTCTATGGGGCTAAGGTCAGGGGAGTTGGCGGGCCAATTTAGAACAGAAATACCATGGTCCGTAAACCAGGCACGGGTAGATTTTGCGCTGTGTGCAGGCGCCAAGTCCTGTTGGAACTTGAAATCTCCATCTCCATAGAGCAGGTCAGCAGCAGGAAGCATGAAGTGCTCTAAAACTTGCTGGTAGACGGCTGCGTTGACCCTGGATCTCAGGAAACAGAGTGGACCGACACCAGCAGATGACATGGCACCCCAAACCATCACTGATGGTGGAAACTTTACACTAGACTTCAGGCAACGTGGATCCTGTGCCTCTCCTGTCTTCCTCCAGACTCTGGGACCTCGATTTCCAAAGGAAATGCAACATTTGCATGGTTGGGTGATGGTTTGGGGTGCCATGTCATCTGCTGGTGTCGGTCCACTCTGTTTCCTGAGATCCAGGGTCAACGCAGCCGTCTACCAGCAAGTTTTAGAGCACTTCATGCTTCCTGCTGCTGACCTGCTCTATGGAGATGGAGATTTCAAGTTCCAACAGGACTTGGCGCCTACACACAGCGCAAAATCTACCCGTGCCTGGTTTACGGACCATGGTATTTCTGTTCTAAATTGGCCCGCCAACTCCCCTGACCTTAGCCCCATAGAAAATCAGTGGGGTATTGTGAAAAGGAAGATGCAGAATGCCAGACCCAAAAACGCAGAAGAGTTGAAGGCCACTATCAGAGCAACCTGGGCTCTCATAACACCTGAGCAGTGCCAGAAACTCATCGACTCCATGCCACGCCGCATTAACGCAGTAATTGAGGCAAAAGGAGCTCCAACCAAGTATTGAGTATTGTACATGCTCATATTTTTCATTTTCATACTTTTCAGTTGGCCAACATTTCTAAAAATCCCTTTTTTGTATTAGCCTTAAGTAATATGTATATGTGGGCTCAACTTTTTGTATATGTGAATTATATTTAATATATTTGTATAGAAAATTTCATGCAGAATAAATAATTGCACTGAATATAATGAACTTATTTTTCCAAGATATGTGTACCACATCAATTCAACAAGAGATGTGCTGAGCACGTCTGGACAAATGATGAGGTCACCTACCTAGGTTCCATTCTAGAGGCTAATCTTTCCTGTGATAAAATGGCAACCAAGGTAATCAAAAAGGTCAATCAACGAACAAGATTTCTCTATAGAATCATCTCTCTGGTCAACAAAAGCACCATGAGGATTCTAGCGGGAACTCTCGTTCAGTCATTTTTCGATTACGCATGCACCTCCTGGTACCCTAGCACCCCCAAAACCCTCAAATCTAAACTCCAAACATCCCAGAACAAGCTAGTCAGATTACTTCCAGACCTCCACCCCAGATCACACCTCACTCCTACCCACTTCTCCAAAGTGGGCTGGCTCAGGGTAGAGGACAGAGTAAAACAACTTGCACTGAGCCTAGTCTATAAAATCCGCTACACCTCCCTGATACCGAAGTACATGTCAAACTACTTCCTTAACGTAAATGACCGCCATAACCACAACACCAGGGGGAGCTCCACTAACCACGTTAAACCCAGATTGCGATCTAACAAAGGTCTTAACTCATTCTCTTTCTATGCCACATCAATGTGGAATGCACTCCCAACAGGTATAAAAGAAAGGGCATCTCTATCCTCCTTCAAAACCGCAATAAAAGTACACCTCCAGGCAACTTCAACCCTAAACTAACACCCTCCCCGGATTGTTGATAATCAAATGTAAATAATCAAAATGTAGATACTTTTTCTTATGCTCTCTCTCTCTCTCTCTCTCTCTCTCTCTCTCTCTCTCTCTCTCTCTCTCTCTCTCTCTCTCTCTCTCTCTCTCTCTCTCTCTCTCTCTCTCTCATTTACAATTTCTCTCATTTACAATCCGACCCTTTGGGGTCGGATTGTAAATGTAAATAATGTAAATAATTCAATGTATATACTCTGATGATTATCTTGTGTGATGACTGTATTATGATGATAGTATATATATATGATAGTATATATCTGTATCATGAATCAATTTAAGTGGACCCCGACTTAAACAAGTTGAAAAACTTATTCGGGTGTTACCATTTAGTGGTCAATTGTACGGAATATGTACTGTACTGTGCAACCTACTAATAAAAGTCATAATCCATCAATCATTCAATCAAAGGTAAACAGTTGGAACAGTATCAATGATCACCACTAGAGAGCACTCAAAGCATTGTGTGGAAGCACACAGACATGCCGCAGTGATGTGACGTATTAGACGTCAACACACGAAAAGTACACGAACATTTGCAGCATTCAATTTATTGTGCACGTTGCTTAAATCACACACCATGGCTTCCTATGCATAATTATTAATTGTTTGGCAAACAGTTTGTGCAGTTGACCAAATAACAGATTATTTAGTAAAAAAAAAAAAAAAAATTTATTTAAAATGATGTATGAAACATTCAGTCATAATTTTCCGAACAATGTTTCCTAACATGATTTGCTGCATCATCCCTCCTTACCAATTCATAATAAATCAATCAAAGCAATCGGTCAATGTTTATTTCTGTAGATCACAAGTGCCTCAAAGGGCTTCACAAACCAAATGCGTTGTAAATGATATAACTACTGTATAGCACAGACCTGGGCAAATTAAGGCCCGGGGGCCACATGCGGCCCGTTAAACTTTTCAATCTGGCCCGCCGGACATTCCCTAATAATTTTTTTAGATGTTTAAGATGGAAACTGTAGCTGCCATTATGATGTGCAGTGATGTTTTCTAATGACCGTAAGTCTTCAACTATACAAAGTATTTCAATGGTTGGAATCTGCGCTTTTGCATGATGTACTAGTTACTATGCTCATCTAATTAGTTACGATGGTAATCTAATTAGTTACTATAGTAATATAAGTCACAGCAGCTCAGACGAGGCACCAAGCAGTGTGGGTGGGAAGCGTTTCCACAGAGTGTTTCCAGAGCGGCCAGCCTGAAATGTGGGTGTCAGGGACAGACATGGAAGGAGATTTTTACAGCAAAGTTCTAAAGCTTAGTGATATATCAGATGTATCAGATTGTAGGTGGGTTTTTTTTTTACCCTTTGCGTTTCGCTTGATTGTAAAATATGTTGATGGGGAGGGGGTGTGACGTTCATATGTTGTCAATATTCAGTGTTTTATCCTTCATAGTTAATATTGTAAATCCCAATTCTTTATTTTCATGTACATTCTGGGTGTCTCATTCAGTAAAAACATTTAAAATTCCATTCCGTTTTTTAAGGTGGTCTGTCATAACGTTTTTAGCTTTCAATCAGACATTATTGTGAGGTTTTGTATTAATGTCCCTAAAAATAGATATACCGGCCCCCAGAAAAAAAAAGTTCTCTAAATTTGGCCCCCCAGTCAAAATAATTGCCCATGTCTGGTATAGCATGTTGTAAATATATACATCCATCCATCGCTTGTCCTTCTTGGGGTCGTGTGGGGGGCGAGGTGAGCATATATATATATACACACATATATAATTTGCATAATATGATATGAACATTATTGTGAAAAATCTTATGGTCTTATGGTCTGAGGCTTATGAGTGCTGCCAGCTTTGATGTATTAATGGAAAGATGATTTTCAAAATATAGTGTGAAATTTTCAATCAGATGCCAATTTTTCAACTTGAAAACGAATCCAAACACAGAAGGAAAGTGAAAAAGAAAAAAGGGAAATAAAGACAAAATGAAGAAAGATACTTTAGAAAGAAATGAAAAAAGAAAGAAAGAAGATAGGAAGGAGGAAAAATAAAGTAGGAAGGCTATAACGAAGGGGGGGGAAAGAAAGAGAGGAAAGAAAAAAGGGCGGAAAGGAAGAAGAAAGGCAATAAGAAACACAGGCAGGAAAGAAAGAAGAAAGGGAAAGAAAGAAGAGAGGAAGTAAAGAAACAAGGAGGCAAGGAAGGTAGGATGGAAAGAAAAAAGGAATGTTCTTATGGTATTCTTATCTTTTAGATTTGCTTTTACCCTACGAACCTTCACGGGCCCTGAAATCCTCCGGAAACCCACCTTTTTGATTTGGCTTGTACCTAATATTAATTAATTTTATTGAAGTCATTCATACTTTACTTTTTATCTTATTAGTTATGCAAGATTTTATCTAGCTCTATTTATTTATTTATTTATTATATATGTTTATATATTTATTTTATCTTATGTCTTACTTGTATTTTATCCTTTATCTCTACTCATGGTTCTTATATTTTACAAGTTTGATCATTTTTACTTTCCAACGTTCCTCAGAGGGAGCCATCAGGCCATGGTCTGATGACCTCCTGGTGCAGATGGCTCCTGTGATAGTGTTTACTCACATGTCTCCTCTGTACTCAGCCATGCATTCATTTCTTCATATAGTTGCATATGTGTGTATTTGTCATGGGAGGGGTCGCAGCTCACTACGGGCTGTTCTCCCGGGATGCAGAATGGACTACTCCGGACAAGGCGTGCAGGTAAAAACATGATTTACTTGACCAAAACTCAAAGATAGTGATGGGTCCGGCAACACAAATGCATGGGCGCATGCGTCGAGCTCATAGAGTAAAACCCTGTGTCGGTGCGCGTACCGCTTTTAGAAAGTCACGTGACCGACCGACCGTGCTCCTCAAAGAAGCGCTAGTCCGGGTGAGAAGTTTGTTAAAATAGAACTAGCCAGCGCCAGGCTGGATAATACCTGCACACATAGCAACTATTTTAGAACAATACACAACTCAAAAAATGTTTTTTCTGTGTCAGAAGTAGACATGCACTCTACTGAGGTGGCAAGTTATGATGCGTTCGGTTTATCACAACATCAAGCAAACAATCGGAAAATTCCCATCATATCAATTCCTAGATATGGTCGAAATTATTTAAAGTGCACTACACATAATAAACACAACATTATTAATATTGCTACTACGGATAATTTCAACAAAAACTCCTCAAAACAGCCCACTACCTATAGTATGGGCTTCTTAAACATAAGATCATTATCTTCCAAAACGCTATTAGTTAATGAGGTCATTAGAGACAATAATCTTGACGTTATTGGTCTCGCCGAGACCTGGCTCAAACCAGACGATTTCTTTGCGCTGGGTGAGGCGTCTCCTCCTGGCTATGCGGGAGCGCATATTGCCCGTCCCATTAAAAGGGGTGGGGGAGTTGCACTCATACACAATCAAAACTTTAATCTTACCCCGAACCTAAATAATAAATATAACTCGTTTGAGATGCTTACTATGAGGTTTGTCACACCGCTGCCTCTCCACCTGGCTGTTATCTACCGCCCCCCAGGACCCAATTCGGACTTCATCAGTGAATTTTCAGAGTTCGTTGCTGATTTAGTGACGCACGCCGACAATATAATCATAATGGGGGACTTTAATATCCATATGAATACCCCATCGGACCCTCAGTGCATGGCGCTCCAGACTATAATTGATAGCTGTGGTCTTACACAAATAATAAATGAACCTACGCATCGCAACGGAAATACGATAGATCTAGTGCTGGTCAGGGGTGTCACCACCTCCAAAGTTACGATACTCCCGTATACTAAAGTAATGTCCGATCATTACCTTATAAAATTTGAAGTTCTGACTCATTGTCAACAAACTAATAATAATAACTACTATAGCAGCCGCAACATTAATGCTGCCACAACGATGACTCTTGCTGGCCTACTGCCTTCGGTAATGGCACCATTCCCAAATTATGTCGGCTCTATTGATAACCTCACTAACAACTTTAACGACACCCTGCGCGACGCCATTGATAGTATAGCACCGCTAAAGCATAAAAGAGCCCCTAAAAGGCGCACCCCATGGTTTACAGAAGAAACTAGAGCCCATAAATTATCATGTAGAAAGCTGGAACGCAAATGGCGCGCTACTAAACTTGAGGTTTTCCATCAAGCATGGAGTGATAGTTTAATAACTTATAAACACATGCTTACCCTAGCTAAAGCTAAATATTACTCAAATCTCATCCACCTCAACAAAAATGATCCGAAATTTTTGTTTAGTACAGTAGCATCGCTAACCCAACAAGGGACTCCTCCCAGTAGCTCCACCCACTCAGCAGATGATTTTATGAATTTCTTTAATAAGAAAATTGAACTCATTAGAAAGGAGATTAAAGACAATGCATCGCAGCTACAACTGGGTTCTATTAACACAGATACGACTGTATCTACGAAGGATACCGCCCTCCAAAATAGTTTCTCTCTCTTTGATGAAATAACACTAGAGGAATTGTTAAGATGTGTCAATGGGACAAAACAAACAACATGTTTACTTGACCCATTTCCTGGGAAACTTATTAAGGAGCTTTTTGTATTATTAGGTCCATCAGTGCTAAATATTATAAACTTATCACTTTCCTCTGGCACTGTTCCACTAGCATTCAAAAAAGCGGTTATTCATCCTTTGCTCAAAAGACCTAACCTCGATCCTGACCTCATGGTAAACTACCGGCCGGTGTCCCACCTTCCGTTTATTTCGAAAATCCTCGAAAAAATTGTCGCACAGCAGCTAAATGAACACTTAGTGTCTAACAATCTCTGTGAACCTTTTCAATCCGGTTTCAGGGCAAATCACTCTACGGAGACAGCCCTCGCAAAAATGACTAATGATCTACTGCTAACGATGGATTCTGATGCGTCATCTATGTTGCTGCTTCTTGATCTTAGCGCTGCTTTCGATACCGTCGATCATAACATTTTATTAGAGCGTATCAAAACACGTATTGGTATGTCAGACTTAGTCTTGTCGTGGTTTAACTCTTATCTTACTGACAGGATGCAGTGCGTCTCCCATAACAATGTGACCTCGGACTATGTTAAGGTAACGTGCAGAGTCCCCCAAGGTTCGGTTCTTGGCCCTGCACTCTTTAGTATTTACATGTTGCCGCTAGGCGACATCATACGCAAATACGGTGTTAGCTTTCATTGCTATGCTGATGGCACCCAACTCTACATGCCCCTAAAGCTGACCAACACGCCGGATTGTAGTCAGCTGGAGGCGTGTCTTAATGAAATTAAACAATGGATGTCCGCTAACTTCTTGCAACTCAACACTAAGAAAACGGAAATGCTGATTATCGGTCCTGCTAAACACCGACATTTATTTGATAATACCACCTTAACATTTGACAACCAAACAATTACACAAAGCGACTCAGTAAAGAATCTGGGTATTATCTTCGACCCAACTCTCTCCTTTGAGTCACACATTAAGAGTGTTACTAAAACGGCCTTCTTTCATCTCCGTAATATCGCTAAAATTCGTTCCATTTTGTCCACTAGCGACGCTGAGATCATTATTCATGCGTTCGTTACGTCTCGTTTCGATTACTGTAACGTATTATTTTCGGGTCTCCCTATGTCTAGCATTAAAATATTACAGTTGGTACAAAATGCGGCTGCTAGACTTTTGACAAGAACAAGAAAGTTTGATCACATTACGCCTATACTGGCTCACCTGCACTGGCTTCCTGTGCACTTAAGATGCGACTTTAAGGTTTTACTACTTACGTATAAAATACTACACGGTCTAGCTCCAGCCTATCTTGCCGATTGTATTGTACCATATGTCCCGGCAAGAAATCTGCGTTCAAAGAACTCCGGCTTATTAGTGATTCCCAGAGCCCAAAAAAAGTCTGCGGGCTGTAGAGCGTTTTCTATTCGGGCTCCAGCACTATGGAATGCCCTCCCGGTAACAGTTAGAGATGCTACCTCAGTAGAAACATTTAAGTCCCATCTCAAAACTCATTTGTATACTCTAGCCTTTGAATAGCCCCCCTTTTTTTAGACCAGTTGATCTGCCGTTTCTTTTCTTTTCTCCTCTGCTCCCCCCTATCCCTTGTGGAAGGGGAGACACACAGATCCGGTGGCCATGGATGGGGTGCTGGCTGTCCGGGGTCGGGACCCGGGGTGGACCGCTCGCCTGTATATCGGTTGGGAACATCTCTGCGCTGCTGACCCGTCTCCGCTCGGGATGGTTTCCTGCTGACCCCACTGTGGACTGGACTCTTACTGTTATGCTGGATCCACTATGGACTGGACTCTCACAATATTATGTTAGACCCACTCGACATCCATTGCATTCGGTCTCCCTAGAGGGGGTGGGGGGTTACCCACATATGCGGTCCTCTCCAAGGTTTCTCATAGTCATTCACATCGACGTCCCACTGGGGTGAGTTTTTCCTTGCCCTTATGTGGGCTATACCGAGGATGTCGTTGTGGCTTGTGCAGCCCTTTGAGACACTTGTGATTTAGGGCTATATAAATAAACATTGATTGATTGATTGATTGATTGACCGATAATGAGCTGTTTTGGTCACGTGACCGATACGCGAACTGTGTCGCACTGATGCCTCCTCTGTGCCCTGTGAGCGGGTCTTTTCTACAGCCGGAGAAATAATAACTAAGAAGAGAAATCGTCTAAAATTTAATACGTTGGAAAAACTTTTTTTTTTTTAATAAAAATGTGTATAAAAATAAATACAAAACTTCCCAGTCCACAAGCATCCTCATTCACAACACGTTCTCTTAGATTTCCATGTTCTGATAATAATAATAATAATAATAATAACTGGGATTTATATAGCGCTTTTCTAAGTACCCAAAGTCGCTTTACATGTAGAACCCATCATTCATACCTGATACATGTTCACATTATCTATTGACTGTATCTAAAAAAGATAAAAATATATTTTTATTTAAATGAAGATATGAAATAATCCTAAATTAAATACAATGACTTGGTTTATATTATTGTATATACTAGGTCATAAAATCAGTGTCAGTTGAGTCGGTCCATAGGTTGCCTGTAGGGATTTTTAATGTCCAGCAGATGTCAGTATTTAGTGACACAGTATCAATACAGTTTTGCAATGTGTCGAAACGCTTCATGACGCCTCATCAACCCATCACTACTCAAAGAGGTACAAACAATAAAGGAACACAAAGCGAAGGCACAACGCGCTGATCGCACTTGGAGCTAAAGTACAAAACTTAGCGCAGGAAACAAAGAAGCTAACACTTAGCATGGACTTGAGAAAAGTAATACTCACAAAACTTTGTCATGAAACAAAACTTCCGTAACAGGTTGCATGAAGCAAATAATGACGCCAGGCCGACTAACTGTCAAAGGCAAACTTAAATAATGCCTCTGATTAGTGCTCGAGTAGCAGGTGAGCGGCCGAACACTAATCAGAGACAGGTGAACATAATTAGCAACAGGTGCGTGAGTCCAAGACGTGAAACAGGTGACACTAATGGTTGTCAAGGTAACAAACAAACAAGGAAGTGCAACCAGGAACTATGGAGTCTTTAAACAGAAAATAACATAAAACATGATCCAAACCACAGATCATGACAGTATTGTATGTGTGTATCTGGTATTTGTGTGCGTGCGTGTTTGTGTGTGATAATGGGGGATTTGGCGTCATCGGGGTATTGTTTTTAACTTTGTAAAGCATTTTGCATTGCATTTCTTTCATGTATGAAAAGCGCTTTATAAATAACGTTTCATTTGATTTTAAGTAAATAAGCAAGTAAATGTTATTAAGTAAGTAAATTATTGATAAGTAACTAATTAAGTGAATAAGTGAGTTAAAAGGTAAGTAATTAAGTAGTTATAAGTAGAGATGTCCGATACTATCGGCAGTCCGATATTATCGGCCGATAAATGCTTTAAAATGTAATATCGGAAATTTTTGGTATCGGTTTCAAAAAGTAAAATTTATGACTTTTTAAAACGCCGCTGCGTACCGGACGTAGGGAGAAGTACAGAGCGGCAATAAACCTTAAAGGCACTGCCTTTGCGTGTCGGCCCAATCATACAATACCTACGGCTTTTCACACACACACAAGTGAATGGAAGCATACTTGGTCAAGAGACATACAGGTCACACTAAGGGTGGCCGTATAAACAACTTTAACACTGTTACAAATATGCGCCACACTGTGAACCCACACCAAACAAGAATGACAAACACATTTAGGAGGAACATCCGCACTGTAAATAAATAAATGATAAATGGGTTGTACTTGTATAGCGCATTTCTACCTTCAAGGTACTCAAAGCGCTTTGACACTACTTCCACATTTACCCATTCACACACACATTCACACACTGATGGAGGGAGCTGCCATGCAAGGCGCTAACCAGCAGCCATCAGGAGCAAGGGTGAAGTGTCTTGCTCAGGACACAACGGACATGACGAGGTTGGTACTAGGTGGGGATTGAACCAGGGACCCTTGGGTTGCGCACGGCCACTCTTCCACTGCGCCACGCCAACATAAACACAACAGAACAAATACCCAGAACCCCTTGCAGCTCTAACTCTTCCGGAACGCTACAATATAAACCCCCTGCTAACCCCAAACAACCCCCCCCCCCCCACACACCCCCAACCCCGCCCACCTCAACCTCCTCATGCTCTCTCAGGGAGAGCATGTCCCAAATTCCAAGCTGATGTTTTGAGGCATGTTAAAAAATAATGCACTTTGTGACTTCAATAATAAATATGGCAGTGCCATGTTGGCATTTTTTTCGATAACTTGAGTAGATTTATTTTGGAAAACCTTGTTACATTGTTTAATGCATCCAGCCGGGCATCACAACAAAATTAGGCATAATAATGTGTTAATTCCACGACTGTATTTATCGCTATCAGTTGACATCGGAATCGGACAGTTGGACAATATCGGAATATCGGATATCGGCAAAAAAGCCCTTATCGGACATCTCTAGTTATAAGTAACTTGTCATGCTTGCGGGGCCGCATGTTAGAGATAGTTGTCGTAATTTCGAGATGCAAAAAGAATGCAGCTTGCAGGTTAATGAATATTTAATTTAATAACACCAGTAGTCAAACTCTAAACAAACATTCTTGTGCAGGGATGTGCACATAAAACGGAACACTCGTGTGGTAATGAGGGCACAAAAAGACTCTACGGAAACTTAAAACAAGGCTGCACTTACGGTGAGGCGTGAAAAGAAAGAACAGCGTGCCACAGCAGTCGATTCTGGAGCCCTGACTAAGATGCGAGGCTGGCTTAAATAGGCTGCTGATTATTAACTCAACTCAGGTGGCACTAACAGCGCTCTGAGGCAGGAGTCAAGTCGCTTCAGGAGGGACTAACTAAAACGAGAGAGCGGAACTAAATCATCAAATCCAATCCAATCCACTTTATTTATATAGCACATTTTAACAACAAAAATGTTTCCAAAGTAATGCACAACAATATTAAAAATAATATTAAAAACAATATTAAAAACATAGAACCAATATAAAAACAATATAAAAATAAATATGATTAAAAACGATTTTAAAGGGAAAAACAGGAAACACAGGAAAATGCCAACAAACTCAGAATAAGGTGTGACAAGCCGTGACATAACTAACCATGCAAGTAATGAAGTAAGTCAGTAACTAAATAAGTACCGTATTTTCCGGACCATAGGGCGCACTGCCGATGAATAGTCTATTTTCGATCTTTTTTCAAATATAAGACGCACCGGATTATAGGGCGCATTAAAGAAGTCATATTATTTGTATTTTTTTCTAAATGTAAAACACTCCCTTGTAGTCTACATAACATGTGATGGTGGTTCTTTGGTCAAAATGTTGCATAGATTATGTTTTACAGATCATCTTCAAGCCGCTTTTTTTTTTGTGGGCAGTCTTATTTACGTGGCTCACCTTCGGCAGCGTCTTCTCCCCGTCATCTTTGTTGCAGCGGTGTAGCGTGCAAGGACGGGAGTGGAAGAAGTGTCAAAAGATGGAGCTAACTGTTTTAATGACGTTCAGACTTTGATTAAATCAACAACGGAGCAGCATCTCCTCATCCGGAAACAACAACAAGGCCGGAAATGTGTCCTGTGAAAAACTATCCGACCGGAACACTCTAATAACTAAAGTTCCCTGGGTGAATAATGTAAACTCACTACACCGGTATGTTTTAGCGCTTTCATAACTTTACACTACTTTATATTAGAAATGGCAACAGCGGAGGATGAATGTCACATAACAAGAAGATAAAGAAAAAAAAGACTATGTCGTCGACACGGACTACAAAGGCGTAAGCGCGCAATTTTTCAGGATTTATGCAGATCCCAAATACAGATCAGCAGGTACCAGAAGGTGATACAAGTTGCTTTTGCATATTATTGCAAAACAAAACGCCAGATAATATGTCTTACCCTATACACACACCATAATAATACTTGTATGTTGACGCTTAGTACAATCCGTCAAGCGGTGCGGCTTCATAGCTTACCAAAGTCGTACTAAAACATGTTGATAGATTTTTGAGCGCCGTGTGTAATGTTCTATATTTTCAATGGAACATGTAAAATGTTGGTGTTGTTTACTTGAGTCATATTGCCATCATAGTGCAGCCTACATTTATCTCTTATGTTTGACTGCCATCTACTGGTCACATTTATAATTACACCTTGTACCAAATAAAATAGCTTCAAGGTCGGTAAGCAAAACCAGAATTATTTCGTACAGTAGGCGCACCGGGTTATAAGGCGCACTGTCGAGTTTTGAGGGGGAAAAAAGGATTTTAAGTGCACCTTATATAACGGAAAATACGGTAAATAAGTAACTAAGTAAGTAAATATGTAAATAACTAAGTGTCACACCACGGTGAGGGATGTCTTGTCCTTGGTTTTTTGTGTCTTGTGAATTTCATGTTTTAGTTTGAAAAATAACTCTCCTCTCGTTTCAGGTCACTTGCCCTTCCTTATGTGTCATCAGTCTGATGTCATCCCTGATTGTTTCCACCTGTTCCCCATTACCCCCATGTGTCTTATAAGCTCACGCCTCGCTTTGTTCTGTGCCAGAATGTCTCTTGCATCTCCAGGATCATACCCGAGCCTTGTCTCGTCTTGTTATCCAGATCCTGAATTTCCAAGTTGGTATTTTGAGTTTTCCTTTTCTCTTCTTAAGCAGAGTGAATTTTTGTTTGTTAAGTTTTCAAGTCGCAGTGGTGAGTTCAGTTTACTTTTACCGTCTCTTCTTTTCCTCATTCTTGAGTGATCTTTTGTTTATTATTTCTCTAGATAAAAATCAGTGGAGAAGCTTTATAGCCCATTGTTTTCCCCTCCTTTTTGGAGCGTCTTTTGTTATTCAAAATGTATTTAATTTTCGCCTAGTTGTTAAAGTATAAACGTTGTTGTATTGCCCTGACTCAAGAGGTGAAAAGTGAACTTTTCAAAATAAAAGCCTGTCGGATTATTCCCCTCCTTTGCATCTGAGTCCTATTTCTGACCCAGGCCTGGCACTAAGTAGGTAAACAAACAAGTAGGTCAGTAACACAGTAAGTAACGAAGTAAGTACGCAAATAAGTGAGTAAACAAGATAGTAAGTAAATAAGTAAGCAACTAAGTATGTGATTAAGTAACAAAGTATGTGATTAGGTAAGTAATTAAGGTAAAAAGCTGTATAATATGCAGTAGTTTCATCAGTGATGTCATCATGAAGAAGTAGATTTTGGTAAAATATGTTTTCAATCATGTTATGTCCAAGATGATTAAAGGCCTACTGAAACCCACTACTACCGACCACGCAGTCTGATAGTTTATACATCAATGATGAAATCTTAACATTACAACACATGCCAATACGGCCGGGTTAGCTTACTAAAGTGCAATTTTAAATTTCGCGCGAAATATCCTGCTGAAAACGTCTCGGTATGATGACGCCTGCGCGTGACGTCACGGATTGTAGAGGACATTTTGGGACAGCATGGTGGCCAGCTATTAAGTCGTCTGTTTTCATCGCAAAATTCCACAGTATTCTGGACATCTGTGTTGGTGAATCTTTTGCAATTTGTTCAATGAACAATGGAGACAGCAAAGAAGAAAGCTGTAGGTGGGAAGCGCTGTATTGCGGCAGGTGTTGTGCCGGATAACGCACCCCCGCCGTAGAATGCACCCCCTGACTGTTGTGCCGGATAACACAGCCGGTGTTTCATTGTTTACATTCCCAAAAGATGACAGTCAAGCTTTACAATTGGCCTGTGGAGAACTGGGACAACAGAGACTCTTACCAGGAGGACTTTGAGTTGGATACGCAGACGCGGTACCGTGAGTACGCATGCAGCTGCGGCTTCCAAACATTTGATCGCTTGCCCGTACGTGCGTGCCGCTATGTGCATGTCACGTACGTAACTTTGGGGACTTTGGGGAAATATATGTGCTGTATGAACTTTGGGGAGGTGAACGGTACTTTGGGCTGTGGGATTGAGTGTGTTGTGCAGGTGTTTGAGTTGTATTGGCGGGTTGTATGGACGGGAGGGGGGAGGTGTTTGTTATGCGGGATTAATTTGTGGCATATTAAATACAAGCCTGGTTGTGTTGTGGCTAATAGAGTATATATACAGGTAAAAGCCAGTAAATTAGAATATTTTGAAAAACTTGATTTATTTCAGTAATTGCATTCAAAAGGTGTAACTTGTACATTATATTTATTCATTGCACACAGACTGATGCATTCAAATGTTTATTTCATTTAATTTTGATGATTTGAAGTGGCAACAAATGAAAATCCAAAATTCCGTGTGTCACAAAATTAGAATATTACTTAAGGCTAACACAAAAAAGGGATTTTTAGAAATGTTGGCCAACTGAAAATTATGAAAATGAAAAATATGAGCATGTACAATACTCAATACTTGGTTGGAGCTCCTTTTGCCTCAATTACTGCGTTAATGCGGCGTGGCATGGAGTCGATGAGTTTCTGGCACTGCTCAGGTGTTATGAGAGCCCAGGTTGCTCTGATAGTGGCCTTCAACTCTTCTGCGTTTTTGGGTCTGGCATTCTGCATCTTCCTTTTCACAATACCCCACAGATTTTCTATGGGGCTAAGGTCAGGGGAGTTGGCGGGCCAATTTAGAACAGAAATACCATGGTCCGTAAACCAGGCACGGGTAGATTTTGCGCTGTGTGCAGGCGCCAAGTCCTGTTGGAACTTGAAATCTCCATCTCCATAGAGCAGGTCAGCAGCAGGAAGCATGAAGTGCTCTAAAACTTGCTGGTAGACGGCTGCGTTGACCCTGGATCTCAGGAAACAGAGTGGACCGACACCAGCAGATGACATGGCACCCCAAACCATCACTGATGGTTTGGGTTGGTTTGGTTTGCATTTCCTTTGGAAATCGAGGTCCCAGAGTCTGGAGGAAGACAGGAGAGGCACAGGATCCACGTTGCCTGAATCTAGTGTAAAGTTTCCACCATCAGTGATGGTTTGGGGTGCCATGTCATCTGCTGGTGTCGGTCCACTCTGTTTCCTGAGATCCAGGGTCAACGCAGCCGTCTACCAGCAAGTTTTAGAGCACTTCATGCTTCCTGCTGCTGACCTGCTCTATGGAGATGGAGATTTCAAGTTCCAACAGGACTTGGCGCCTGCACACAGCGCAAAATCTACCCGTGCCTGGTTTACGGACCATGGTATTTCTGTTCTAAATTGGCCCGCCAACTCCCCTGACCTTAGCCCCATAGAAAATCTGTGGGGTATTGTGAAAAGGAAGATGCAGAATGCCAGACTCAAAAACGCAGAAGAGTTGAAGGCCACTATCAGAGCAACCTGGGCTCTCATAACACCTGAGCAGTGCCAGAAACTCATCGACTCCATGCCACGCCGCATTAACGCAGTAATTGAGGCAAAAGGAGCTCCAACCAAGTATTGAGTATTGTACATGCTCATATTTTTCATTTTCATACTTTTCAGTTGACCAACATTTCTAAAAATCCCTTTTTTGTATTAGCCTTAAGTAATATTCTAATTTTGTGACACACGGAATTTTGGATTTTCATTTGTTGCCACTTCAAATCATCAAAATTAAATGAAATAAACATTTGAATGCATCAGTCTGTGTGCAATGAATAAATATAATGTACAAGTTACACCTTTTGAATGCAATTACTGAAATAAATCAAGTTTTTCAAAATATTCTAATTTACTGGCTTTTACCTGTATGTCTTGTGTTTATTTACTGTTTTAGTCATTCCCAGCTGAATATCAGGTCCCACCCGTCTCTCACAGCATCTTCCCTATCTGAATCGCTCCCACTGCCCTCTAGTCCTTCACTCTCACTTTCCTCATCCACAAATCTTTCATCCTCGCTCAAATTAATGGGGAAATCGTCGCTTTCTCGGTCCGAATCGCTCTCGCTGCTGGTGGCCATGATTGTAAACAATGTGCAGATGTGAGGAGCTCCACAACCGGTGACGTCACGCACATATCGTCTGCTACTTCCGGTACAGACAAGGCTTTTTTATCAGCGACCAAAAGTTGCGAACTTTATCGTCGATGTTCTCTACTAAATCCTTTCAGCAAAAATATGGCAATATCGTGAAATGATCAAGTATGACACATAGAATGGACCTGCTATCCCCGTTTAAATAAGAAAATCGCATTTCAGTAGGCCTTTAAGTCAATGTTAATGACAATAACCACAGTCAATGTTTACACTATTAAACAATATTGTTCACTGTGGAATGTTTTTGAAGAGTATCGTGCTTCTTTTTTAATCTGCTCCGTGCATTACCTTTGTTACCAGGAGCTTTGCTGCATATTCTGCCACCTTTTTTTTCTGGTCTGAATTGAATTTTTGTCTCCTTGAGCTTGTCGAGCGTCAGCAGGCCCGCGAAGGGGAGGCGGGCTTCCTCGCTGTCGGCCGCACTCGCCACTGTTGTTAGAACGCAAGAGGAGCTGGGAGGTCACAGATGGAGAGAAGTGTTATGTTTGTTCCCGTCTCAGCTCTCACACGCAATGTTTGGAACAGCAGATCATTGGCGAAGGCAAAGACATGTTTGCACAGCAACGGAAGCACTTTCACCTTCAAGCAGCCATCTTCACTGGACAATCATCCGCCATCTTTTATGAATACAGCAGCAGATTCTCCAAATCTACACAGTTCTTGTTGTAGACTTCAAAAAGGTCTACATTAAAAATACACTGTAAAAAAAAGTCAGTACATTTTACCATAAAAATAACACCAACTTTCCATTTACAGTAATGCACTGCAAAAACATTGACCATAGAGTAGATCATTTAGGATATAAACAATTGGCAGCTGAGTCAACAGAATGTTATCGTGGCCGTGCCAGCAACTTGAGGGTTCCAGGTTCGATTCCAGCTTCCGCCATCCTAGTCACTGCCGTTGTGTCCTTGGGCAAGACACTTTACCCACTTGCTCCCAGTGCCACCCACACTGGTTTAAATTTAACTTAGATATTGGGTTTCACTATGTAAAGCGCGTTGAGTCACTAGAGAAAAGCGCTATATAAATATAATTCACTTCACTTCATCGTACAAAAAATAATGGCACCATTTTTCCATGCAGAAATGTTAGAAACAAAGAGCAATGAAAAACTATGAAAAAACACTTACCTATTTATTATTGACCTTCTGGAATGTATTTATGTTATTTGTATGCTAAAGTGGAGTGGTAATTGTTACTTTTTTTGGTGAAACCTATAATGTGACAATAGTTCATGAAGTTAAGCTCACAACGCAGTGAGTTAAATGATGCGGACACGTTTGTTACTGGATATTTTCTAATATCTTTGATACTTGTTTATATTGACTGCAATATTGTGCCATCCATCCATCCATTTTCTACCGCTTGTCCCTTTAAGGAGCCCCGGGGGGTGCTCGAGCCTATCTCAGCTGCATTTGGGCGGAAGGCGGGGTACACCCTGGACAAGTCGCCACCTCATCACAGGGCCAACACAGATAGGAAGACAACTTTCACACTCACATTCACACACTAGGGCCAATATAGTGTTGCCAATCAACCTATGTGCATGTCTTTGGAGGTGGGAGGAAGCCGGAGTACCCGGAGGGAACCCACGCAGTCACGGGGGAGAACATGCAAACTCCACGCAGAAAGACCCCGAGCCCGGGGATCGAACCCAGGACCTTCGTATTGTGAGGCACATGCTAGACAATATGTTTGTGTGCTATTGTGTGCTTAGCTGTTTGTAAATAAAAACAGAATACAATTACCCATTCCACCAACCACCCTGTTTTTGTTTAGTTTTTTTTCAAGTTTATATTCATTTCACACCATATTCATTGCACTTCTACATTTTTTATATTTTTATATATTTGCACATTGTTTTTCTAGCATGCACACATCGCACTGTATGGAATGGCCTCAATCTCGTTACCTTGCGTAATGACAATAAAGCTGATTCTGATTCTGATTCTGATTCTGATTCTGTTGTGTAGCTTCTAGTTCCTTGTAGTTTATAGCCTACCATGTTTACCTTTTGTATATTATTTAACTAAAAGAAAGAAAAGACCAACTTTGTGTGCTTATTGGTGGACATTTAGATGTTAACTGGCTGTCCAGCTTTGTAAATAAACACGCAGCAGGACTGCTTCTATCGGACATTGTGTCACACAAGCCGATATCACACACTTGTTATTTTGCTGATATCGGACCAAATTCCGATATCAATATCGGGACACATTCCTAGTGTCAATACAGCCAGTGAGTGTGCCACACACTCAGTGAGGCCTCATTAGTCGTTCAAAGTGGATCATTCCTTTAGTCATTTATTATCAATTAATCAACAAATATCCTCCTGAGAACCAGCATCCTCTGCAGTGGACATTTGTTTGGGATCTACTTCTTATGTCAGAGTTACTCTTTAAGGAGAAAATGCCTCTGTTATGCATGTCCAGTGTCCACTAATGTCCAACGTATAGGACATTGGGTTTATATTATTGAATTATTTGCTGTACAAAATCAAATGTACCGGCTTGTTGCTTTGATTACAGCAGTATTGCAGTGACTACTGTAAAAAGTGCACTCGCTCTCTCTCTCTCAGACGGTTTTGTTGAGTTATTTACACTCCAGCGTGCATCTATGGGAGCAGCAGAGCATGTGATAGATTTTGTTGCTTAATGGATAGAATGACTAATCCAATCTAAGCCTTTTTTCTCCCATTTGGTGGACAAAATCAGGCCTTTTTCCGTTTGATGTTTGTAATAGTTGTAATCTGTTACAGATTACAGATATTACAGTTTGTTTGACGTTTTGTATTTAATTTGAATTTACTTTAAGGATCAGGCAATTGATACTCTTCCTTAGGAATATTTCCACACATTTGTCCTGAGTGCAAAGTGTGTTGGAAAAAAACGACTTAATTAAAAGTCAAATGAAATCTTTAAACCATAAAAAAAAATACACCTTTGTCTCAGTGGTGAAAAAATAAATAAATAAAACAAAGAGAGAAAGCAGAAATAAGACTTTCTTTTATGTTTTTCTGTATTTGTCCTCCAAAAGCCATGTTGTAGCTTGTGAGCCTGTTTCTATGGCAACCATCATTTGATACCAGAGGTGTGTAGGAAGGCAGAAAGATATGGTTAAAAATTAGCAAACTGCCTTATCCATGCTCTATAATCTATTTGTGTATGTGTCTACAGATGTGGAAGTGAAAAGGATGTAGTAATAATCAATATTTGTAAGTATTGATGAAACACTTTCACCTTCAAGGACGATCACAGTACAAATGCTGCAAAAGTGAATATTACAAAACATGCTTTCGTTCTCAGGTTTTTCACTTGGATATTTGGGGTGAAATGCAACATGAACTATATTCAGCCACCCTTGTTTGTGTAAAGAACAACACACAACAGTACCTGAGGATACAAGTTTAATTGGTTCCGTGATGCAGCTAGTACTTTGAAAAACTTGTATTGCGAAACAGCGTTGCCCATTGGAATGAATTAAAATCAATTTAATCGGGGCTTGGCCTCCCAAAACATCACCATTTTAACATGTAACATGCCTTTTAGAAGGACAATTGAACTCCATCCATCCATCCATTTTATACCGCTTGTCCCAGAACTCTTAGATGATAAATATGTACAGTATATGTGAATATTAGGGGCGTAAAAAAAAAAGGAAAAAATATTTTTAGATTCCCCGCGATTCTTATTTGTAACGATTTTTAATTGATTTAAAAAAAATCAAAAATCGATTTGTATTTTTTTTTTATCTGTCCCGTTCAGCCACTCAGGCAAATAATGTTGTTAATGTAGTGCAGACAAAGAGCAGTTTGAAGACCTCTATGAAAAATAAAAACAAAGGACCCAGATTTACCTCGCCCGGAGGCGGGTCACCGGGGCCCCCCTCTGGAGCCAAGCCCGGAGGTGGGGCACGATGGCGAGCCAGTCCCCATGGGGCCCGGTTGGGCACAGCCCGAAGAGGCAACGTGGGTCCCTATTCCAATGGGCTCACCACCCATAGCAGGGGCCATAGAGATCGGGTGTGTTGGGAGCTAGGCGGAAACCGAAGGCAGGGCACTTAGTGGTCTGATCCTCGGCTACATAAGCTAGCTCTTGGGACATGGAACGTCACCTCGCTGGGGAGGAAGGAGCCTGAGCTAGTGCGCGAGGTGGAGAAGTTCCGGCTGGATATAGTCTGACTCACTTCGACGCACAGCAAGGACTCTGGAACCACTTCTCTCGAGAGGGGCTGGACTCTCTTCCACTCTGGCGTTGCACGCAGTGAGAGGCGACGGGCTGGGGTGGCAATTCTTGTTGCCCCCCGGCGCAAAATCTGCACGTTGGAGTTAAACCCAGTGGATGAGAGGGTAGCTTCCCTCCTCTTTCGGATCCTGACTGTTTTTTGTGCTTACGCACCAAACAGCTGCTCAGAGTACCCACCCTTTTTGGATTCACTCGAGGGAGTACTGGAGAGTGCTCCCCCGGGTGATTCCTTTGTTCTACTGCAGGACTTCAACGCTCATATTGGCAATGACAGTGAAACCTGGAGAGTCGTGATTGGGAAGAATGGCTGCCTGGCTTTGAACCCGAATGGTGTTTTGTTATTGGACTTTTGTGGTCGTCACAGATTGTCCATAACGAACACCATGTTCAAACATAAGGGTGTCCATATGTGCACTTGGCACCAGGACACCCTAGGCCGCAGTTTCATGATCGACTTTGTAGTTGTGTCATCGGATTTGCGGTCTTATGTTTTGGACACTCGGGGGAAGAGAGGGGCGGAACTTTCTACCGATCACCACCTGGTGGTGAGTTGGCTGCGATGGTGGGGGAGGATGCCGGACAGACCTGGCAGGCCCAAACGCATTGTGAGGGGTCTGCTGGGAACGTCTTGCAGAGTCTCCTGTCAGAGAGAGTTTCAATTCCCACCTCTGGAAGAACTTTGAACATGTCACGAGGGAGGCGTTGGACATTGAGTCCGAGTTGACCATGTTCCGTACCTCTACTGTCGAGGTGGTCGATTGGAGCTGTGGTCGCAGGGTGGTTGGTGCCTGTCGTGTCGGTAATTCTAGAACCCCAAGGGGATGCCGTCAAGCTGAAGAAAGAGTCCTATCTGGTCTTTTTGGCTCATGGGACTTCGGAGGCAGCGGACAGGTACCGACAGGCCAAGCGGTGTGCAGCGTCAGCGGTCAAGGAGGCAAAAACTCGGACATGTGAGGAGTTCAGGGAAACCATGGGAAACAACTTCCAGATGGCTTCGAAGCGATTCTGGACCACCATCCTCCGCCTCAGGAAGGGGAGGCAGTGCACTGTCAACACCGTGTATGGTGGGGATGGTGTTCTGCTGACCTCGACTGCGGATGTTGTGGATCGGTGGAGGGAATACTTTGAAGACCTCCTCAATCCCACCAACACGTCTTCCTACGAGGAAGCAGTGCCTGGGGAATCTGTGGTGGGCTCTCCTATTTCTGGGGATGAGGTTGCCGAGGTAGTTAAAAAGCTCCTCGTTGGCAAGAGCCCGGGGGTGGATGAGATCCGCCCGGAGTTCCTTAAGGCTCTGTATGCTGTGGGGCTGTCTTGGTTGACAAGACTCTGCAACATCGCCAAGGACATTGTGGGCGGTACCTCTGGATTGGCAGACCGGGGTGGTGGTTCCTCTCTCTGTGTTCCAACTATCGTGGGACTCAGCCTTCCCGGTAAGGTCTATTCAGGTGTACTGGAGAGGAGGCTACGCCGGATAGTCGAACCTCGGATTCAAGAGGAACAGTGTGGTTTTCGTCCTGGTCGTGGAACTGTGGACCACCTCTATACTCTTGGCAGGGTCCTTGAGGGTGCATGGGAGTTTGCCCAACCAGTCTACATGTGCTCTGTGGACTTGGAGAAGGCATTCGACCGTGTACCCCAGGAAGTCCTGTGGGGAGTGCTCAGAGAGTATGTGGTATTGGACTGTCTGATTGTGGCGGTCCGCTCCATGTATGATCAGTGTCAGAGTTTGGTCCGCATTGCCGGTAGTAAGTCCGACCCGTTTCCAGTGAGGGTTGGACTCTGCCAAGGCTGCTCTTTGTCACCGATTCTGTTCATAACTTTTATGGACATAATTTCTAGGCGCAGTCAAGGCGTTGAGGGGATCTGGTTTGGTGGCTGCAGGATTAGGTCTCTGCTTTTTGCAGATGATGTGGTCCTGATGGCTTCATCTGGCCAGGATCTTCAGCTCTCACTGGATCGGTTTGCAGCCGAGTGTGAAGCGACTGGGATGGGAATCAGCACCTCCAAATTCGAGTCCATGGTTCTCGCCCGGAAAACAGAGGAGTGCCATCTCCGGGTTGGGGAGGAGATCTTGCCCCAAGTGAAAGAGTTCAAGTACCTCGGAGTCTTGTCCACGAGTGAGGGAAGAGTGGATCGTGAGATCGACAGGCGGATCGATGCGGCGTCTTCAGTAATGCGGACGCTGTATCGATTTGTTGTGGTGAAAAAGGAGCTGAGCCGGAAGGCAAAGCTCTCAATTAACCGGTCGATCTACGTTCCCATCCTCACCTATGGTCATGAGCTTTGGGTTATGACCGAAAGGACAAGATCACGGGTACAAGCAGCCGAAATTAGTTTCCTCCGCCGGGTGGCGGGGTTCTCACTTAGAGATAAGGTGAGAAGCTCTGTCATCCGGGAGGGGCTCAAAGTAAAGCGGCTGCTCCTCCACATTTAGAGGAGCCAGATGAGGTGGTTCGGGCATCTGGTCAGTATGCCACCCGAACGCCTCCCCAGGGAGGTGTTTCGGGCACGTACGACCGGTAGGAGGCCACGGGGAAGACCCAGGACATATTGGGAAGACTATCCCGGCTGGCCTGGGAACGCCTCGGGATCCCCCGGGAGGAGCTGGACGAAGTGGCTGGGGAGAGGGAAGTCTGGACTTCCCTGCTTAGGCTGCTGCCCCCGCGACTCAACCTCGGATAAGCGGAAGAAGATGGATCGATGGATGGATGTAGATGCCCATATTTGCTGTAGAGATTTACTTTACTAAAAGAGAAGTGTTGAATACTTCTCTTGTTGCCTTATTTGTATTTGACTTTATTAAATGTTTAGGAAACATGTTATTAAACCAAACAAACCAGTTTTCTTTTAAGTAATATAGAAACTGATCAGATCTGTTTATCAATTTATGGAGGAATGTATTATCCATTTTATGGAAGAAAGTACAAAACCCAAAATCAGTATGTAAATTGTGAATAAAAACAGAATACAATGATTTGCAAATAATTTTCAACCTATATTCAATTGAATAGACTACAAAGACAAAATTCGAACTGGAAAACTTTGTTATTTTTTATGGAAGAAATAACAAAACCCAAAATCAGTATGTAAATCGTAAATAAAAACAGAATACAATGACTTGCAAATCATTTTCAACCTATATTCAATTGAATAGACTACAAAGACAAGATTCAAACTGAATTTTTATTTTATTTTTTTTACAAATATTAGCTCATTTGGAATTTAATGCCTGCAACATGTTTCAAAAATGCTGGCACAAGTGGCAATAAAGACTGAAAAAGTTGAGGAATGCTAATCAAAGACTTATTTGGAACATCCCACAGGTAAACAGGCTAATTGCGAACAGGTGGGTGCCATGATTGGGTATAAAAGCAGCTTCCATGAAATGCTCAGTCATTCACAAACAAGGATGGGGAGAGGGTCACCACTTTTTCAGAAAATGTATTAGCACATTTTCGAACAGTTTAAGGACAATATTTCTCAACGAGCTATTGCAAGGAATTTAGGGATTTCACCATCTACGGTCCGTAATATCATCAAAAGGTTCAGAGAATCTGGAGAAATCACTGCACAGGAGCGATGGACTTTGATCCTTCAAGCGGTACTGCATCAAAAAGCGACATCAGTGTGTAAAGGATATCACCACATGGGCTCAGGAACACTTAAGAAAACCACCGTCAGTAACTACAGTTGGTCGCTACATCTGTAAGTGCAAGTTAAAACTCTACTATGCAAATCCAAAGCCATTTATCAACAACACCCAGAAACACCGCCGGCTTCGCTGGGCCCGAGCTCATCTAAGATGGACTGATGCAAAGTGGAAAAGTGTTCTGTGGTATGACGAGTCCACATTTCAAATTGTTTTTGGAAACTGTGGACGTCGCGTCCTCCGGAACACAGAGGAAAAGGACCATCCGGATTGTTCTAGGCGCAAAGTTTAAAAGCTAGCATCTGTGATGGTATGGGGTGTATTAGTGCCCAAGGCATGGGTAACTTACACATCTGTGAAGGCACCATTAATGCTGAAAGGTACATACAGGTTTTGGAGCAACATATGTTGCCATCCAAGCAACGTTATCCCATACTTGCCAACCTTGAGACCTCAGAATTAGGGAGATATTTAAAAGACCCGTTGGGGGGGGTGTATATATATATATATGTATATATATATATATATATATATATATATATATATATATATATATATATATATATATATATATATATAGCTGTAATTCACTGAAATTCAAGTATTTCTTATATATATATATATATATATATATATATATATATATATATATATATATATATATATATATATATATATAAATATATATATTTATATATATATACTGTATATATATATAATTTTTTTTTATATTATGTATATATATATATATATATATATATATATATATATATATATATATATATATATATATATATACATATATATACATATGCACTATGCAAAATACGATAAGGGTATTGCAACTGGCTCACCTTTACAGGTACTCGCCCCTGCACCATCTGTGAGCCTGTGGCCTCGCTCTCTTCATGTCTCCTTCCATCAAGGCACCGGCGGGACTCTGCATGGCAGGGACATCCTCCTCCCTGAGCCAAGACTAAGCTTGACCACATACCTCAACTGGACATGAGTTGGTTGGCATCAGTAGGTTCTCAAATGGGCACCCCCCGTCATCAACGTTTCGTCGAATTAAGCCCACGATGCTTCGGAGGGGCTCGACGGCAGATCCAGCGTTCTGGATCTACCCCTGCTGAATGCCACCCAAATCTATGTCCCTAGTCCTTCAGTAGGTCAGCTCTGCCACCACACCTTTCTTTGCATCCAAATCCAGCGTGATGCTTCCTCTGCCTTTTTAGTGGTGTTGGCTACCAGCCGCTTCCTAGCCGATCCCTAGCAGTCCGAGGGCTCTCCAGAGCGACCGCCCCGCAAAGCCTCTACAGCCCACCTCCACCGGTAGGTTCCAGGCCTTCCATCCATTTTGCTGGCTCTTGAGGATGAGGGTTTGGTACTTCTTGAGCTTGCGTTCGTACGTCTTCTCCATCCTCTCTTCCCAAAGTACTGTCAGCTCGATAAGCACCACCTGTTTGGTTCCTCTAGACCACAGAACAATATCAGGTCTCAGGGTAGTGTGGGCTATCTCCTCTGGGAATTTGAGCTGCTTCTTCAGGTCGGCCCGCATCTCCCAGTCGTTTGCTGTGGCCAGTACTCGTTTGTTCCTCCCTCCTGCTGCTGCGCTTTCACCTGCCCTGATGAAGTGGATGAAGCGAGGCCCATTAGAGAGCTGCCTTGTCCTCTTCCTGGCCTGCTCAACACCCTCTGCCAGCTGAGCAAGGATCTGGTCATGACGCCACCGGAACTTGCCATCTGCTAAACTTGAGTGACAAGAGGAGAGGACATGCTCCAGGTTAGCTATCTTCCCGCAGAGTGTGCAGCTGGGACTCTCTACCATATATATATATAAATAAAATAAATACTTTCTTTATTTTTATATATATACATATATATTTATATATACAGTATATATACAGTATATATATATATATATATATATATATATATATATATATATATATATATATATATATATATATATATATATATATATATATATATATATATATATATAAGAAATACTTGAATTTCGAAACATTGCTTAAGAATGCTGCTTACTTAAAAAAAACAAAAAAAACACTCACCTTTCACTATTTGAGGAGCCTTTGTTCTGCCATTTGCGTACTGGCGAGCGATCTCTGAATCCGGGAACATATCCTTCACGGATTTGTTGAAAACATCGGCAAATGAGAACGGGATGTTGCTTGCAGCTATCAGCATAGCCATCTTTGTCTCGGCATAAGCTACATCCTCGGGTCTCCATTTAGCAAGGTGGCCCATAATACTGGGCTGTGACCGGTGCTGTGTTGCCGGAGCCTTGTGCTTCTCTGACCGTTCATGAGTGAGAATATCCGTTCGGCCACCGTGTTCAATGGAGAAGTCTGATCTCCAAAATTTGCAGGAAGCATACCCCTTGAATCGACTCGTTCCCTCCAAGAATCGAATCAAATCGTGTGGGGCCAAAGATTCCCAGCCCCGGTAAATATATCTAAATATGTATAACAACAATACAAAAGAGAGTAGTACCAACAAGTACAGTAGTTTTACCAAGTAATGTAATACGTTTACCTTAAAGAGCGGATTTCTACGATATCTCTTTACAACTGCTTCTCCGTTAAACACACCATTAGCAGCTTCTCCATATTTTCATGGATGAATTTTTAGATATTATTTCAACATCTTTCATTCATCGTTCTGCATCAGTATGGCGCAGACTAGCAACGCTACACTACTACATTCAAACTGCTTCACCGAGGTAGGTAGCTACACCCTCTGTCATGTTTTTCATGTTTTATTTCTTTAATTAAATTAATATCATCCACTTGTCCTTCTCAGCACTGTCCTTCACATTAATTTTCTTCTTTCACATAATTTGAAAAAACAAAGCTATGTCCAGGGCAGCTCGGTGACACAGGGGTTAGTGCATGTACCTCACAATACGAAAATACTGGGTTCGATCCCGGGCTCGGGGTCTTTCTGTGTGGAGTTTTCATGTTCTCCCCGTGACTGCGTGGGTTCCATCCGGATAGTCCGGCTTCCTCCCACCTCCAAAGACATGCACCTGGGATTAGGTTGATTGGCAACACTAAATTGGCCCTAGTATGTGAATGTGAGTTTGAATGTTGTCTGTCTATCTGTGTTGGCCCTGTGATGAGATGGCGACTTGTCCATTCGGCCCGAATGCAGCTGAGATAGGCTCCAGCACCCCCCCGCGACCTCGAAAGGGACAAGCGGTAGAAAATGGATGGATGGATGGAACAATATTGCAGTCTAAAACAGCATATTTGTCAATATAAACAAGTATCAAATAAACGTAGAAACGTATTAGAAAATATTCAGTAACAAACCAGTCCGCATCATTTAAGTCACTGCTTTGTGAGCTTAACTTCATGAATTATGGTCACACTATAGGTTTCATCAAAAAAAAAAACAATTACCACTGCACTTTAACGTACAAATAGCACAAATCCATTCCAGAAGGTCAATAATAAATAGGTAAGTGTTTTTAAGTGTGAATGTTGTCCGTCTATCTGTATTGGCCCTGCGATGAGGTGGCGACTTGTCCAGGGTGTACCCCGCCTTCCCCCCGAATGCAGCTGAGATAGGCTCCAGCACCCCCGTGACCCCAAAAGGGACAAGCGGTAGAAAATGGATGGATGAAAGTTATGTTTATCTGTAGCAGAAAGCTAATACTAGCTAGATAATGCTTGCTATGGTCACAGTCTCTGTGTGTGTCTTTGTGAGAGTGGGCGTGTTGTATTAAAATTATGTGTATGGTTATTGTAATAGTGTATTTAAAGCAGTGCTTCTTATTTATTTTCTGTTACGCCCCCCCTAACCCTAGAAAAAGGAAAACATTTTGCACCCCTCACTCTCTGCCGCAACTATAAACCGTGGCATTTGTCTATAAAATTGTTATACAGTAAGTACACCTCCGCATAACATTATATATATATATATCAACTTACAATAAAGAATAACTTTATTATTATTAATATCAGTTTTAGTCTGTAACAGAAAATATTTAAAAAGCAATTTGCTGAAATCAAACAAATGTCGTAAACATTTTTTGACCGACTTGAACCATTGGATTCTTAAAAGTAATATTAAATCAAATCAAAATCAAAATAAATTCAAATGGTTTTGAAGCACAATATATACAACACTTTAACCTATAAAACAAAAATGATTTATTTTTTTATTATATTGCTTTACTAAAATTAGGAAGTCAGCATTAATGCGTTTTGTAGTGCAAAGCTTTTCCCAGCGGGGTTTGAACCATGATACTGCATGCTACACACCCCCTTACATAGCCCCGTGGCTCCCCAGGGGGGCCTTCCCCTTTATTTGAGAAAAACTTTCTGATTTAAATTATATAAATGTAAGTAAATGTAGCGTGTTACTACACACCTTTGCTAATAGTACACAATTTATAGTTTGCATATGCTATTTAGCACTTGTTATTTGGGATCTAAGTAGGCGTTTAAATTTTAGCATAAATGTGCTAGTTTGCATTTTAGTTGACAATGAGATAAGAATAAAATACCATTGCATTTCCATGGAACACAATTTATTCCCAGCAAAAACAGCAGCAACCTTATGAACTCTGTATTAGTCTAAGATCAATGACATTTATGGGCAGAGATGAAATATTTACGAGGATATGAAACTTGGGGCTGGGTCTGGAGTATCAGGCAAAAATCAAATGAAAGTATGAATTGTAAGCATTGATTTGTAAGGCTTGTATTTCAAAGTTCAGAATCAGTTGCATGACTTTTGAGCTCCATGAAACAGAGCGGTTGCTTTGACAACAGAATTCATAAATGCTCTCTGATCAACAGTATGGATATCCGGTCTCGCAATGTTGTGGTAACCATGGTAACCTCAAAGAGCACCAAATGTTCTTGTGGAAGTGTGAGGGTATCATCGATGACACTCGGCAAACACCATCCAAACAGAAAGAACTTCCACAAGTGTCTCCAAATGATAACACGCAAGAAAAGGATGGTTTGAACAAAGAATCCACTGACTTTTGTTTGATCGCTGAGTATTCTGATGAGCACATGTAAATATAGCATTGTTTATCGTTTCATTCGCTCAAACGCAAACATACAACTCCAGCAAACAGTTCAAAACAACAGACAGTAACGGATCAAATATCAAAGCTGCAAGCAGCAATGAACCTTCGCACCCTCACGCCTGTCAGGAGTGTGCAAAGTTTGGGCATGGGGGCAAGCGGGGGACTGGGTGATAATTCATTTGACATCATTTAAAGGCGTACTGAAATCCACTACTACTGACCACGCAGTCTGATAGTTTATATATCAATAATGAAATCTTAACATTGCAACACATGCCAATACGGCCGGGTTAGCTTTACTAAAGTGCAATTTTAAATTTCGCGCAAAATATCCTGCTGAAAACGTCTCGGTATGATGACGTCACGGATTGTAGAGGACATGTTGGGACAGCATGGTGGCCAGCTATTAAGTCGTCTGTTTTCATTGCAAAATTCCACAGTATTCTGGACATCTGTGTTGGTGAATCTTTTGCAATTTGTTCAATGAACAATGGAGACAGCAAAGAAGAAAGCTGTAGGTGGGAAGCGGTGTATTGCGGCCGACTGCAGCAACACAAACACAGCCGGTGTTTCATTGTTTACATTCCCGGAAGATGACAGTCAAGCTTTACCATTGGCCTGTGGAGAACTGGGACAACAGAGACTCTTACCAGGAGGACTTTGAGTTGGATACGCAGACACGGTACCGTGAGTACGCTTCCAAACATTTGATCGCTTGCCCGTACGTGCGTGCCGCTATGTGCATGTCACGTACGTAACTTTGGGGACTTTGGGAAATATATGTGCTGTATGAACTTTGGGGATGTGAATGATACTTTGGGCTGTGGGATTGAGTGTGTTGTGCAGGTGTTTGAGTTGTATTGGCGGGTTATATGGACGGGAGGGGGGAGGTGTTTGTTATGCGGGATTAATTTGTGGCATATTAAATATAAGCCTGGTTGTGTTGTGGCTAATAGAGTATATATATGTCTTGTGTTTATTTACTGTTTTAGTCATTCCCAGCTGAATATCAGGTCCCACCCGCCTCTCACAGCATCCTCCCTATCTGAATCGCTCCCACTGCCCTCTAGTCCTTCACTCTCACTTTCCTCATCCACAAATCTTTCATCTTCGCTCAAATTAATGGGGAAATCGTCGCTTTCTCGGTCCGAATCGCTCTTGCTGCTGGTGGCCATGATTGTAAACAATGTGCAGATGTGAGGAGCTCCACAACCTGTGACGTCACACTACTCGTCTGCTTTTTTATCAGCGACCAAAAGTTGCGAACTTTATCATCGATGTTCTCTACTAAATCCTTTCAGCAAAAATATGGCAATATCGCTAAATGATCAAGTATGACACATAGAATGGACCTGCTATCCCCGTTTAAATAAGAAAATCGCATTTCAGTAGGCCTTTAAAGGGGATTTGATGGTTTGGAATAACGTTTTGACATTTCTACATTTCTGCCAGCATGGGACGTCACTGAAATAGAATAGAATAGAATAGAATGCCTTTTATTGTCACTATACACAGGTACAATGAGATTAAAAGCAACTCCAGTATCAGTGTGACAGTCTACAAATATGCAAAACATAGGAAGGAAAGAAAAATAAAAATAGTGCAAAAGGAGGTAAGGTGCACAGTCCAGTCCTGAGAACAAATGTTCTGAATGTGTTGTCTAAATATTATATTTGACTGTGGGTGGAAAGTAAAAATTGCACACAGACAGGTGCTAAACTATAAAATCAGTGCCTATGAGAGTTCACCGTGGTTATGGCTTTAGGGAAAAAACTGTTCTTGAGTCTGTTTGTCTTAAACCTGATGACCCTGTAGCGCCTTACTGAGGGCAGCAGGTCAAACAGGTTGTAAACCTCAAAGCTACTTTACAGTCTTCTCCACTAAGCTCCACCCACAAACATTGACAATTTAGCATTGTCTGTTCTTCTATTTTAATTCAAACCTGACAATAATCACATCTCAAACTGGCGGAACAACCACACTTGACATCATACTTGCCAACCCTCCCGGATTTTCCGGGAGACTCCCGAAATTCAGCGCCTCTCCCGAAAACCTCCCGGGACAAATTTTCTCCCGAAAATCTCCCAAAATTCAGGCGGAGCTGGAGGGGGCGTGGCCTGAGTGACGTGTCGACAGTCTGTTTTCACGTCCGCTTTCCCACAATACAAACAGCGTGCCTGCCCAATCACATTATAACTGTAGAATGATGGAGGGCGAGTTCTTGGTTTCTTATGTGGGTTTATTGTTAGGCAGTTTCATTAACGTCCTCCCAGCGCGGCAACAACACACAACAACAGCAGTCACGTTTTCGTCTACCGTAAAGCAGTTCGTCTGCCGTAAACAGCAATGTTGTGACACTCTTAAACAGGACAATACTGCCATCTACTGTACATGCATATGTGACAATACCATCCAGGGCTTTTAGAGAGTGCAGTGCACAACTGCGCACACAACAAGGAGACAAAGCAGAATGCATCATCAGAGAAGGTGTTCAGCATGGTTAAAAAATTAGTGACAAAGAATAGAACAAGGATGGACAATTCAACCCTTAACTCAACAATGAGTAGATGAGTGTTATGTGTGTGTATATGTGTAAATAAATGAACACTGAAATTCAAGTATTTGTCTTATTTATATATATATATATATATATATATATATATATATATATATATATATATATATACTGTACATAAATAATAAAATGAATATATATATATATATAGTTAGAATTCACTGAAAGTCAAGTATTTCTTATATATATATATATATATATATATGTATGAAATACTTGACTTGGTGAATTCTAGCTGTAAATATACTCCTCGCCTCTTAACCACGCCCCCAACCACGCCCCCGCCCCACCCACCAACCACGCCCCCCCACCCCCACCTCCCGAAATCGAAATCGGAGGTCTCAAGGTTGGCAAGTATGCCTGACATCAAAATGTGCAAAGCATGAATCCTGGGCAGTTCATCTGTTGATAAAATGTGAGACAAACTGACTACAATCACAATAGAAAAAAAGACATGGTAAGTAAACAACTACTATTAGAAAAATTAAAAAATATACATTTTCATGGGCACCGGCCAAATTATGTTGCTACAACCAGGTATAGATTTGGGCCGTGCGTTTCCTACCTAGGCCTTCAGTGATGTCCAACTTCAATGATTACCTCTCAAAATACCATCATTGATGTCACCACATGACCATTGCTGGAGAAATACTATACAGAAACACATTTACGCACTACTGGGCATTGTACAAAACGGGTTATTTTCTGGCGCATTTAAAAATCAATAAACCCGTATCAGCAATTAAAACATATCTTATGTGGTACTGTCAAAATTGAAATTGCAAAAAATATATTAAACGTGAAAAAATTAAGAAATAAAATATTTGAACTCACAATTTGTAGAACCCATTAGACGCCGTATATGCCAGTGGTACCCCTCGTTGATTCGAGTGGAAATGGCTGACATTTCCCTATTTCATCGCCGACTTTGTCTCACAAGATGTAGTTTCTCTTTAAATATCCTTCTTGAAAATGGCCTTGCAAATATATATATAATATATATATATATATTTTTTTTTTTAGTTTTGCTGGCTCAATATGAGCCCTAAAATACTAGAGGGCCAAGCGTGGCACCGACAAGTTCAGAAATGTGTTTCTCGTTTGGATACATAGCTCGTGGCCAGCAGCCTAAATGAGGCATTTACATGCCGACGAGTCAGCCGCCTATTTAGGCCCCAGAGGGTTCCAGGTAGGTTCCAAATGAACCCAAATGATCCCAATGATTATTGGAGTGCCTGAAACGGTCCTAAATGCACCGAAAAGGGCCCAGCCCCCAGACCACGGGTGTCAAACTCGAGGCCCAGGCAGTCCGGAAAGCCGGCCAAACTATTGGCACGCAGTTGGAGGCGTTTGTGTCAGTGAGGGACAGGAGGCCAATGGACAAACTGCTCGCCATCATGGAAAATCCTGCCCACCCACTCCAACAGACAATTGAGGGACAGCAGAGCTCATACTCCAACAGGCTCCTTCAGCTTCGTTCCCACAGTGTTTGATTCATGAACTCCATCATTCTGCACTCCATCCAGCTGTATAATCACTCGCCATACAGTAATAGATGATATCTGTCAATTACCTGACACCTGATATGTTAGCTACCTCTCTTTGTTTATAATGTATATTTTCTGCTGGATCTACTCTCTATTTTATTCTTCCATTTTTTTGCTGCAGCTGTTACATACACTGTAATATTGTGCATGGTAATTGGGATTTGTTATGTATTGTATATATTATATAAAAATATAATATAATCAGAGATGTCCGATAATTGCTTTTTTGCCGACATCCGATATTCCAATATTGTCCAACTCTTAATTACCGATACCGATGTCAACCAATACCAATATATACAGTTGTGGAATTAACACATTATTATGCCTAATTTTGTTGTGATGCCCCGCTGGATGTAACAAGGTTGTCCAAAATAAGAGAACAACTTCAACTCAAGTTATGGAGAAAAGTGCCAACATGGCACTGCCATATTCATTATTGAAGTCACAAAGTGCATTATTTTTTTTAACATGCCTCAAAACAGCAGCTTGGAATTTGGGACATGCTCTCCCTGAGAGAGCATTAGGAGGTTGAGGTGGGGGGGATAGGGAGAAGCGGGGGGTGTATATTGTAGCGTCCTGGAAGAGTTAGTGCTGCAAGGGGTTCTGGGTAATTGTTCTGTTGTGTTTATGTTGTGTTACGGTGCGGATGTTCTCCCGAAATGTGTTTGTCATTCTTGTTTGGTGTGGGTTCACAGTGTGGCGCATATTTGTAACAGTGTTAAAGTTGTTTATACGGCCACCCTCAGTGTGACCTGTATGGCTGTTGATCAAGTATGCCTTGCATTCACTTGTGAGTGTGTCAAAAGTCGTAGATATTGTGTGACTGGGCCGGCACCCAAAGGCAGTGCCTTCAAGGTTTATTGGCGCTCTGTACCTCTCCCTACTATAGTACATTTGTAGTCTACTTTATACCCCTTGTGGATCAATAAAGTTTGTCTAAGTCTAAGTCTAAGTGAGTCTTATCATTTAATGTGGCCCACGAAAACCTGGAAATAAAGTGCGTCAACAAAGTACTTAATCTTTCTTACTAAATGTATTACTTTTTCCTTTTTCACAGAAAAAATGTATGTACAGTACTGCATAAAAGTGCACATTTTTTTCAACTTTAGTATTTTATCATGCAACCATATAAATATATAAATAAAATAAATAATTAACAATTTGCCTGTCACCTTGACTTATTTTAAAGCAAGATATCCATCAATTTGTACGTAAAACAATTTAATAATCAAATGCATAGGCAATTATGTCATAACATTATGAGGCGAGTATAAATGATAAATGGGTTGTACTTGTATAGCGCTTTTCTACCTTCAAGGTACTCAAAGCGCTTTGACACTACTTCCACATTTACCCATTCACACACACATTCACACACTGATGGAGGGAGCTGCCATGCAAGGCGCTAACCAGCACCCATCAGGAGCAAGGGTGAAGTGTCTTGCTCAGGACACAACGGACATGACGAGGTTGGTACTAGGTGGGGATTGAACCAGGGACCCTTGGGTTGCGCACGGCCACTCTTCCCCACTGCGCCACGCCGTATAGTACACACATTTTATATTTATATATATTCACTTTTACAAGAGGCCATCTGAAGGCAGCCATAACTGCGATGTGGCACCTTGACGAATACAATTTTGACACCCCTGCCCTTGACTATTTGGGCACATTTTGGTATTCTTAGGATACTGAAACTTATACGGGTAAGTCCCATTTTAACAATGACTAATTCTTGGGGTGATGATTCGATTCAGAATCGATTCTCGTTTCAACACTATTCTCGATTCAAACTAATTATTGTAACATATCATTAGGTATATAAATTCAAATAAAACGTTTTCAAAACTTTACAAAAGCTCCTCTTGGCTGCTGACATATGACAAAATACGCACAGCGAGTAAGTGTGGAATGACCTAGAATTTTTTTTAAACTGCTTCTTAAATTGATTCTTGAAAATCATGAATCGATTTAGAGTAAGAAAAAAATAAGGATCGATTTGGATGTGAATACATTTTTTTCACCACCCCTCGTGATAATGGTAAGGTCCAAAATAACCTGAAGAGAGACGCTTTGCAGCAATATGGTTTTACCTCGGAACCAATTAGGAGGAGTAACATTTTTGTCCCTAAAAGTTAAGTTCTGAATAGAGTTATTACCTGCTCTTTAAAGAGTAAACGGGTTAAGAGTATTTTGGGCAACTGAAATTTCGCAGCAGCATAATTTGGTGCCTGCCAGACTTAGTGCGATCTACTATAAAAGCGGTTCTTCTAGTCTATATGGGTTATTATTTTTCATATGTATTTTAACACTGCGGCATGTTTTTGGACAATTATTTTCTTTGCAAAAACAGCAGTAAAATAATTGTCCACATTTGATATGAAGTGTTAATCCCTTTAGGCCAGTGTTTTTCAACCTTTTTTGAGCCAAGGCACATTTTTTGCGTTGAAAAAATCCGGAAGCACACCACCAGCAAAAATCATAAACTCAGTTGACAGTAAAAAGTTGTTGTCGCAATTGTTGGATATGAATTCAAACCATAACCAACCATGCATCACTATAGCTCTTGTCTCAAAGTAGGTGTACTGTCACCACCTGTCACATCACCCCCTGACTTATTTGGAGTTGTTTGCTGTTTTCCTGTGTGTAGTGTTTTAGTTGTTGTCTTGCGCTCTTATTTTGGTGGCTTTTTCTCTTTTTTTGGTATTTTCCTGTAGCAGTTTTGTTGTCTTATATTTCCCGCATCTACTTTGTTTTAGCAATCAAGAATATTTCAGTTGTTTTTATCCTTCTTTGTGAGGACATTGTTGATAGTCATGTCATGTTCGGATGTACATTGTGGACGCCGTCTTTGCTTCACAGTAAGTCTTTGCTGTCGTCCAGCATTCTGTTTTTGTTTACTTTGTAGCCAGTTCAGTTTTACTTTCGTTCTGCATATCCTTCCCTAAGCTTCAATGACTTTTCTTAGCGGCACTCACCTTTTGTTTATTTTTGGTTTAAGCATAAGACACCTTTTTACCTGCCTTTACAAAGCAATTAGCTACCGGCTGCCACCTACTGATATGGAAGAGTATTACACGGTTACTCTAAGCTCTGGACAGCACCGACACTCAACAACAACACATCATTTGCAGACTATAATTACTGGTTTGCAAAAAATGTTTTTAACCCAAATATGTGTAATTAGATAATCTCCCACTGCACACAAGACTGTATCTCACGACACACTAGTCTGCCGCGGCACAGTGGTTGAAAAACACTGCTTTAGGCAACACCCTTTATCACTACAAATATTCACATCACCACAAATGGTGGAATCAAATCCAAAAAGTGTTCAAGAAGTTGGAATATATGTATCAAAATGATGATAAAAGCAGACTTGTATCGTATCAGATTGCGTTCGTTACCCCACAAATCATGTTGGCAACATTCTCTCTGTGATTGAGGCTGCAGTTTCCTTTCAGAGGTTTCATATTTCCAAAAAACTAATAAATAAATCCACTGTGGTGGAAAGCTGTCAAGGTCTTCGATGATGCGGGTGAGAATAAAACATTCATCTCTTCACAGACCAGCATGCTTCTGGTTTCTATGGCAACTAAGTTGAACTATACGTTGACTCATCTTTTACATGCATGAGTACAGAAATGCGAAATATGATTATAACAAGAGGATTTCAGAGCCAGCGCTGCAAAACCACACGCACACACACACACACACACACACACACACACACACACACACACACACACACACACACACACACACACACACGCACCAGCACGCGCGCACACACACACACACACACACGCACACACACACACACACACACACACACACACACACACACACACACACACACACACACACACACACACACACACACACACACACACACACACACACACACACTCTTTTTTCCTTATTTCTTTGCTGAGTGACCACTTGAGATGTGTTAGTGCAACATTTGTGTCAAAGCCAACGTTGCAATGGCTATGTGCCTTGGAAAGTGGTAGCTATGGTGACAGAAATCTCACATTAGTTGTTGTGTCCTACAACGTAATGACAGAAAGGTAGAAATAATTTCTGTACCTTGTTTTGTTTATTCAAAAATACATATATATATTTTTTTTTTTTCATAAGACTCATTGGTGGTCTGATCTACTAAGATTCAAATAAAAAGTACTAAATACTTTGTACAGTATATGAAATTGTGTGTACTATTAGTGGGCATGTTGCAGGTGATCGACCAACACTTTGGGCCTGATTTACTAAGATCCAAATCCTTCACGCTAAACAGTGTGTTCAATCCATAAAATAGCGTGCACTGTCAGTGGGCGTGTTGCGTGTGATCTACTAACACTGCGTGTGCAATCGTAAAGAAGTGCAGGCCGCTTTATTTAAATGAGGATTTTGCATGTTCTATACGGGGCATCACCAGGAAGAACCTCT